>NC_057802.1:572572016-572579300 GCF_018294505.1 Triticum aestivum
CGTGAAAAAAATGAGCCCGTTTGGCGGATGCGAAGGAGAGGTGTACGATCGAGGGCCCCCTCCGCCCATACCGAAATCTCCGCCTTCCACACCAAGTACGTGAGCGGTTTCACGGAATGCACCCAACTTTTACCAGCGCCTGTGGGGCCCCACACGGGCACCCCACGCCAAAAATGAACGAAATCCGACAACGAACGCACGTTGCGTCACGTCCGGGCAGTATTTTAGGGGTTTTCGGCCCAGAAAATCGTAGAAAATCCATACAGTGTCGAAACTCGAAAAAATTGGCGTCCGTGCTTGCCACGGTCATTGTAGCACGTGAAAAAAATGCCCGTTCGATTAAGTTAAAAAAATTAACCCATTCAATTAAGTTAAAAAAATGAGCCCGTTCGATTAAGTTAAAATAATGAGGCCGTCTATCTAAAAAGAAAAGAAAAAACGCCAGGCGTCTCGCTAACCGACGCGCATGCGTGTATGGGGCCCTCCCACTAACAACGCCGCCACAATCAGCGCTCGGGTAACGTCCTTAGCCGACGTGCATGCAAACATACCTTCTATCCCGTCTAAGTTTCCGCCAGCCCGTCTCGCCGCCGCCGTGATCTACACGTACTGCCGACGTACGCCGCCTGTCGCCCCACCGTCCAAACGTCGCCGGTGCGCCCGCGCCGGCCTGCCTGCCCTGACCCGTCGCCGTCTCTATGCCGCCGGTGCCTCTCCCACCGTCGTGGTCGTGTAAGTTTTTTTGTGTCTGTGTTTTTTATACGAAGAAGGTCATAGCAGTACCTTGGTATGTGACAGAACACTATTTCATACAGAGGAGTACAGGCTGAAAAAAATTGGAGAAGAAGAAGCTGAAAAAACTAAGAAAGCTAGTACCAAAAAATCTAACATTACTGGAAGGAGGAAAGAGGGCAGTACCTCGGAGGCTTCGAGCTAGAAGCCTACTATGGACCGGATTTTGAGTGAGATTAATGAGTTTCGGAAGGAAATGCTTCGTTTGCCAGAGTTATGTGCACAAGTAACACTTGATCATGTCACTTTAATGTCCATCACTTTATTGAAGAACTAAGATGAAATGTTTTCTGCAGAGGATGATTGAGAAACTGAACAAAACCGGTGTCTTCTACAAACCCGATAACCTCGAAGAAGAAGAAGAGAATCTATACGGAGGCATTAATGAGTCTGGAAACGATGGTGAATTTCCGGAAAAAAGCCTTTGTATATCAAAAAGATGATTCAGACCAGTTCCGTACACCTTCCAAAATGAATTTGCAAAAGGATGATGACGGCGTTGATGTAACTTCTCGTGGAAACACACCTTTTTACTGCACTCCTGAGTACATGGATAGTTTCAAGGGTGATATGAATGATCCTATCGAAGTACCAGAAGTATCAGATGAAAAAGCGGCCTCATCTTTAGGGACGGACGAGATCGCATCGCATGCATCGCTTGGTTCTCAAGGAGTGGAAGAGGAAGTGGAGGAGGTTACTAACAGGTGCAAGCGCAAAGGGTCACAACATGTGAAGTCTCCTTAGGTGGTCTCTAAACCGAATAAGCGTGCAAAACGTTCTGCAAAAGGAAGTAAGTTTTTGGTGTTTCTAATTGTTCTTGCGTAATAATTATTTATATAATTGCATTTATAAGTATTTGAGTTGTGTGTTACAGAATTGTTCCAAAATGGTGGTGTTAACAAATCTAGTGATGAGTATGATGTGGTGAAAGCGTCCATCAAGTACGTGCGTGCGCATGAGTATTCACAAAAACATGCCAAAACAGAAATTTTCAATGATGGCACAGAAGATGGTCTCAGTGTGCAGAGAGCTTGTCAAATTATTAACCATGAGTGGCTAAGTGGCGACGTAAGTTTTTTTTTTTTTGCGCATAAGTGGCGACGTAAGTTAATTTCATCTATTGTATTACAATTGATTCCAAAATACCATTGTCAAATCTGACACATTATTTATAGGTAATTAATGTATACTCATCATTTTTTGCCGACAAAGTTAATGACGATCGTTTCATGTTGAAAACTTGGAGGGTACATTGGCTGCTTCACATTAGACCCGGAAAGAAGACCACCGGTAACGGCTATGAAGCAGAGTCGCATAGTAATGGACCCGTGAGATGTGAGGACGAGTATTTCAAAAAACCAAAGGTAAGTTTGATTGGTTACACGGTATATACATACTATAGTATGTGCTGATTGTGTTTTATGCTTGCTGTCATGCAGACTTATATTCCTCTAAACAAGGGAAACACTCACTGGGTTACTGTCGTCATGCATAGCGGGAAGAGAGTTTCAGGTTCTTGACTCGTTGATGACTGGAAAACTTGATAGTGTTACTAGACAACTCGTAATCAGTCTTTTTTTCTGTACACTAAACTATGTAATCGTGTCGTCGTTTATTTTCTGTACACTAAACTATGGTAGCGCATTATTAATAAAACACTGCGATTTTGTTTAGAAAAATAAAAAGTAATTTAGAAAAACAACAATAATGTTTAGATTTACATATATGTAATCGTGTCGTCGTTTATTTTCTGTACACTATACTATGGCAGCACACTGCGTGTTAGTTTAGAAAAGCAAAAAAATAGTTTAGAAAAAAAAGCCCGTCCGTCCACAGCGTGTCTTAATAAGCCCGTTATTATCAAGCAACCCTGGCGACTACAACAGGCGTTTCAGAACACGCCGTGGAAACCAGGCCCAACAGGGCAGCCTCGACGACAGGGTAGCAATTCAGAGAAGTTCAAAGTGGCGACGGGGCGCCGGGTATATAAGCCGGTCGACGTCTCCTTCGGACGGCGAGGTGGGACTAAACTTGCGTCGGCCGCGGGGCGACGTGGAGACAGCCAGCCGCGACGTGGGCCGGCCCAATAAGGCCATGGATGGCGCAGACTTCTCGACGGCTCGACGCGCTGTGGGCCGGCCCAGCTAACCCCGCCGGGACGACGCACCAGGGGAAACTAAAGCAAATTTAGTCCCACCTCGCCGGCCGAAGGAGACGTCGACCGGCTTATATACCCAACTCCCGTCGCCATATTGAACTTCACTTATCTTTTGCCCCATCGACTCGGCTGCCCCGTTGTGGCCTGTTACCGCGTCGTGATCTGAAACGCTTGTCGTAGTCGCCTGGTGGGCTTGATAACGACGTGCTTATTAAGACACACTTGTGGACGGGCGGGCTATTTTTTTTCTTCTTCTATAACAAAATTGAGTGTTTTTTCAATATATTTGACAGCCGACGGGACTTAGTAAATACCACTACAGAATTCTTAGTATAAACATTGAATATTGTACATTTATATCAACAATAATGATGTCTCCACATAACAATTGTCACCATAGTAATTTTATTATAGTCGACAAAAAATATCAAGTCTCATATAACAACGTTCTGTAGCCAATAATCTTGATTTCACACATATAAAATACTCAACACAAACATAAATTTAACAAATGTCTTTTATATAAATGGAAGAGGTAAAACACTTGCATCGTCTTCACTTGAGTCTTCAAGCCCAGTTGCTGCATAGAATAAATTAAAAATTGTGAGAATCAATGTACGGTAGATGAATCAACGAAACTAACATAAACAAAGCAAAAAGACATACAGTTACATATAAATGGATGAAGTAAAACAGATGCACCGTGCTCACTTCTGTCTTCAAGCCCAGTTGCTGCATAGAATAAATTACAAACTATGAGGATCAATGTACAGTAAATGAAACAACAAAACTAACATAAACAAACAATAGACATACTCTTCATTTTTGCTGCATGTGCTCCTGTTATGACCTGTGCCGCTGCATATGCTACATTTTCGTCCAGATTTCTCGTCAAATGCTTTAGGTCTCTCATTTTTTGTCACATCTGGGCCACCCTTACCGCGACCTCTACTGTTCTGCTTAGGTGCGCCCTTGGTGGAAACCTTTACTGGATCACGAACCAGAATATGATCTCGGTTAGGCTCAAATGGATTATCATTCACGAAGCTTCGATGACTATCATCTTCATTCCCCTGAACGTCCTTATTCGCTATAATATCATCCGGAGCTGCCATCAACTTGTCGAATAAGAATGGATTACTTCATGCGAGATGAGATGCTTCTGCAGATTTGATGGTCAACTTACTATATCTAGCTCTGTCCTCAGCACTCGACCAACCCCACGCAAACAGATCGCTGGTGCGCTTCACGGGCAGTCCAGCTCGTGCTTTTTTTGAGAATCTTCGCAGGACACAACACTTGGGTATCACAGGTAAGTTCAGTGCATTCAAAACATGAAGAATATGCTTGCAAGGAAGCCCTTTGCGATTCATACTTCGGTAACTGCACTTTATAGTTTCTGCCGAGTTACCTGGCGTATAGTCCACATTAAATCTGTGATCCCTGTTATTCTTCCACGCAACCACAAATCTCTGACTATCGGTCCCTATCAGTCTATCAATTACCTCAAGCTCCTGTACCTTCTTCATATCTTGTTGCAACATATAAAAGTTTGCATGCGTGAATGCTTTGGCAGCATACGACTCAATGGTCTGACACTCAGTCACTGTTACTGGGACAGTCTGTGAGGCCCTGTAGTCATCATAAGCTTCATTCTCACGGAGGCGAACAATACAATTCTTGTAGTGTACAATCATGTCAATGATCGTCATACCATAGTCAAGATGAAGGTGCAGGCTGGAGTTCAGACTCTCACTCCTCTGATTACTGCGCATACCAAGAAAAAACCCACCAGACAAATATGATGCAGCCCAAAGCATCCTCTTCCTGTACATCCTATGGAGCCATGTTTTCGTTCTCTCCGTCTGCCATTTGCGCACAAACGCGGCCCATCTCTCCTCAAAAACTTTATGTGTAGTGGCATAGTACAGTAATGCCCTGAACTCCTTCAATGACTTGTGGTTGAGGTGTTTCTGCATATTCTTTTCAATATGCCATGAACATAGACGATGCCACACGTCAGAAAGCACCTTCCTGATAGCCCTTATCATCGCTGCATCTCCATCGGTAATTACATATTTGGGCCTCTTCTGACAGTTAGCTTTCAAGAACGTGTTAAGCAACCAAACATATGTAGCCTCAGTCTCGTTTGAAACAATGGCGCAGGTGAATACCGTAGTGCAACGGTGGTTATTCAGACCCACAAAAGGGATGAACGGCATTCTGTTCATCTTGTATGTGCTGTCGAAGACGACAACATCACCGTAGTCAAGATAATCACGGCGTGACTGCGAATCACACCAGAATAGGTTTTGGAGCCTGCCTTCAGCGTCAACTATGTGCTCAAAGAAGAAATCTGGATCTCTGTCCTTTCTGGTCAACATGATTCCTATGGCAATATCAGCATCACCTTGTGCAAGCAATTTCATCTTCTCCCTATAGCACATGTTATACAGCTTTGTCCTCTGAAACGGTGACTTTGCATACCACTCATACCTGCTAACCATGTTGTCAAGAATAATATGTTTTCTTATCCCAGCTCCTGCCATAGCTAAGATCTCTGCTCTCTCAAATGCTTTGATCTGATTATGAGATCGGAGGAAAGGGACTTCGTCCGGTCGTGCAAGAATGTGGTTGTGATCATCGGAGAAACTGCTGACATACCAAAGATTAAGCTTTTTTATCAAGCTTAACTGTCAAATGGGCTTCGCAGAAGAATCGACTCTTCGGTCTAAGCCTGCGGGTCCGGCCTTCCATGGTACAGAACTTGGCCTGTCGTTTTCCTGCGGCGGAACAGAGATACCTCCTCAAGCGCACAGTCCTTGCGCGATCCTTTGAACGTTTTAGCGAGTCCTTCCTGATGCTGAACCCACGTTCTCTCGCGTGCTTGTTGTAAAACGTGTACACCTCATCTAATGACCTGAATGTCTTTGCCATCACTTCCCAATGCCTATCAAGTGACTCTTGTTGATATTCATCATAGCCCATGTCAAGGTCAAACTGATCATCATCGCTGTGCTCATCGTTCCCGCTAGGACCATCAACACCTCCCTGCAAAATATGACATATAACCTTGCATGTCAATCTGTTCTTGTATTATTACTTACCATAAATAATGTAAAGAACTTACTTGGCTAGCGCTCCCACTACGAGATGCATCGACCTCGCTCTCGGCATTGTCATCATCTATATTATTATGCTTATTGTCACCATGAGCATTTATCTGTGCACATTTAAAGTAAAATAAGTGGTAATACAATTTTAATGTCAATCATTGCCCTACATTTTTTTCAACGTACCTGGCTCGCACTATCTGCATAAAATTGTTCATCTATATCATATTCCTCATCGTCATCATTGCCATGTAGCTGTACAAATTTAAAAGGACATGTAAGTGTCAAAGAACTAGTTTGTATTCAATATGTTTTGGTCCACATTCAAGGCACTTACATTACCACTGTACGATTCATCCTGACTCATATAGTTGTCTCCGGGAGGTTGGTTCGCATTCAATGACGAGGATCTATTATCGCTATCGGAATCATCACTGGCGTATCCGGTTTCTTGCTCCATCTATACACATACAAATAAGGTGTGAGATCAATGCCAACATTCCACAACATCATCTCGAATACAGTAAATTCATCAACAGTGACATGACTATGTGTCATGCATACAAATTTGAATGTACAAAATCATTAAGAGGTCATTAAGAGGTCACTACTCTCCTCTCTTATTTAGCCAAGTAGGGAATCATTTTGTGGCATAAAAAATGCAATGAACAAATCAAAAAGAAAAAAAGAGAGCCAGAGAACCTACTCTCCGCCGTCGAGGGATCCTCGCCTGGGGTCGACGCCGATCCGCTGCCGCCACCCACGTCATGGAGGGCGCGTACCAGGAGTTGACGCGGGAGTGCTGGGCGTTTCACCGGCGACACGGCGCGTGCGTGACTACGGACGCCGCCCGTGCTCGCGACTAGACGGGCACGCCGGGGTCGACGTCGTGACGGCGGTGGACCACGGCGGCGTTGATGCCACTAGGGTTTCCTAGGCGGGGATGGGGTGTCGGTTTCACGCGACACCGGCGACACGCCGCGTGGGTGACTACAGACGCCGCCCGACGTCCTGACGGCGGTGGACCACGGCGGCGTTGATGCCGCTAGGGTTTCGTAGGCGGGGATGGGGTGTCGGGGTGGGGTGTCGTTTTTTTTCCTTTCCTGATCGAACTAACGAACGCCACGGTATGCGTACGACGCGGGCGTACGGGGCGGGACGTACACGGGCGGACGGCCCTACGACGGACGGTGGGTACACAAATACGAAATTTAGTATGGA
>NC_057802.1:572579632-572591514 GCF_018294505.1 Triticum aestivum
ACTTCTCCTTTTCAGAACATATCCAGTCAAGTTCAATTGCTACTTTCCCCGCAAAAAAAAAAGTTCGATTGATACTTACACTTTTTAGAAACCAGCGTGGATGCTATAAAACAATCTTCTTCTAGCTCTGAAACTTTCTTTCTCAAGACTCGTCACCACTTTGAACTTCTCAGGTGCTACTGCCAGCAGAAAGTTAACTTTCCTCTCCTTTCTTTGCTATTACCCTCTTCATTCCTCAAGCGCATCCTCTCTTGTCAAACATGAAGAAACATGCCCGGCAATGCTAATGCAACTGAAGCTATCAGTTACTATCAAGCCTTCAATCCTAAATTATACTCGTTCATTTTTAAGAACTCTCTGCCGCCTCACATGTGGAGGTTATACTTCTGTAAGCAATAGAAGAAAAATACCGAACAAGCCAGCAATGAACAGAGCAAGTTTCCGAACTGTGCGGTGTACACGGAATCCACGGTGGAAAACATGAATGAGCAAATTACTGAATTGGCAAGGGGACTGTGGATTACGGTATTACTTATAGGTGAACGAACTGGAGCTCGTTGTGACGGATCTCGACCCCTGCTGCCCATTCAGTATGGCTGCACCATACATTGTGGTGGATCACAACACATTGAAAACCTAACCACCATGCAGTATGGCTGCACCATAACCTCCGAGTCTGAATCCTATCAAACTATCCCATTGCATTGGCAAGAGGATCGCCACAAGAGCAATAGTCTTTCAGGTAAAATAAGAAGAATACTTGGGACTCCAGCTGGCCATAGACAGAATTCCAATCGCCTGGAATTAACTCAAACCAGGGAAAACCCAATGACCACCCATTGTAGCTAGGCCCAAGTCATGACTCAGGGTGGACACGGTCCGAGCCGGTCCGGTCCCGGTCCGAGCCGGCATTTGGCGGCGAGGTGAGCGATGTACCATGAACATTCCTTAGAAGTTCTTTTCGTTGCATGCAACTAATGTGGGACGCGCATGAGCCCACGATTTTCTGTCTGCGGGCGTTGCCATAATTAGAGGATCAAACCTGACGTGAAGTTAAATGTCAAATGGCGCCGCGATTTGCGGATCAAGCCTTGTTTCTCTCGTACTTTCGTATTTCTTGTTCGACTGAATAAAAGTGCAGAAAATTAACACACGAACAGTACTGAATACAGTCATATTCAGTTATGGAGGTGCACATTTATACAAGATATATACATGTAGGTGCCGCCACTAACCCAACACAAACTCCCGAGCTAACCTCCACTAATCCTGTACATGCGATAAAGACGCACACAACTAGGCAAGGTTTACAGAGAGAGCAACGGGTAGACCTGAACATACGCTTCACCAAAAGGAAAACGGCAGCGCAGGATCAAGGCACGTGATTATAGGCAAAGCGTTTCTCCCACGATTTGCGCCTTCCAAAAAATACTTACCTGATTTGTTGGACGCGAAAATCACGGCCGATCGAGCTTTTTCCCCCAGTTGATGGCCTGCATGCGTGCTGTGCTGAAACGGCTGCCATGGCAAGGGTCGAGAACGCGAGATCGTCCGTGGTGCACGCACGACAGTGACGGCGACCGGCGGCGAGAGGCTATGGCGCATGGCGAGGAGAGGAAGGAGTGGGGAAACTTGGGGACATGGTGGTTCACCCGGGGTCTGCCGTTGGCCGCGATGACGACGAACAGCAGCGGCGCTGCCATTTTTTTCCTCGGTCCTCTCGGTCGGACCGGTTAAAGACCGGCCCGGACCGACAAATTTTCGGGCCGTATTTGGCAGACCGGACCGACCCTTTTCTCTAGCGGGCCAGGACCGAGCAGGCCAAGACCGAGCGAGCCACGAGCGGGCCGAAAAGCCCGCTCGTTACGTCCAGCCCTAGTCATGACGTACAGGACACTACAATGGTGCACCTTAGCTGACATACACTCGACATACAATAGAGGAGACATCAGAACTCCGGCGTAGCACACTCCGGATTCCAAATCCCAGTCCAGCTGCCTCGTCTGGCTAATTTATTTGGCGGCGGGTGGAATACAGTCAATAATAATAGGTTCGATTCTTGGCAGAATCGCACATATGTACAAGGCTGTATACCGTTGTAGTCCAAGTGTCGTGACCAGGGTTTAGAGCGATAACGTCATCCTTCTCATACTGTTTCCATAGTGTTTCATGTTGTGCATCCTCATCCTTTTCTTGTTGCATCTGACGCGTGACGGAGATCTTTGACCTTCGCCTTCAACTCTCATCTCGAGTTCTCGACTCAATCCGACCCTTGTCCTAGCCGACCAGACCAACAGTTTTGCGGTTCCACCTAAGATAACAAGAAAGCTTGGAAATGTAAGCTTGAGTTGTACCGAAATATGAGTGGAAGAGAGAAAGGGGGTTACCGACCTGGACAAGTGCAGAGAATGTTGTAGCAGCGTTGATGGGTTATAAGCTCTTGATGAGAATGTGTCGACGGTTTCACTTACTCTCCATACAAAACACATATACAGAGAAGCGGGCAGTTTCTATCCTGCAAATGCATGGACGGTAGTAGTACCGATGAGTGTTAAGTAAGTAAGTTTCTATACATGCAACAGTTGGCAGTTCAGTCCTGCGACCAACCTGCTTTTCAAGGGCAGTGGTCCATTCGATCTTCCCACGTTGAAATCCGTGCCTCCGGCTCCTTCTGTTGCTCACCCTCAGCTGTGCTGCCAAAGAAAGAGAGCATCCATGTTAGCTTCTGAAGTCAGAGTAGTTAAGATGAAGTTTAGGAGTCAGAACACAATTCAAAATTCGCTAGAACAACACAAACTATTTATCACCTAACAAAGCTCAGTAAATTAGATTGCACGCGGCTCGAGGAAGAGAGATCAGGTTTGTATAACTAATAAATGGAATGAATACCTTCGACAAAACTGCTCGGAATTTCTTCCAGATCATCACAATTAATTCAGTGCTCGCATGAACTTAATGAATGTGGTGATCATGTTCGTTTGATACTTACAATTTTCAAAGATCAGCGTGGATGCTCTGAAACTTTCTCCTGCAAGGCACCTTCTTTCCTCATCACAACTTTACTTTGCAGGTGCTAATCCCAGCAGAAACTTAACTTTCCTCTCCATGCTCTGCTATTACCATCTCAACCACATCCCCTATCTCCAAATATGAAAAAAGAAAACCTGGCAATGCGGGTGCAGTTGAAGCTGGACGTCAAGTAATCAGTTGCTATCAAACTTCCAATCCTAAACTGTTGTATTTCTATAAAACTTTCTGCATACTTACATCTGGAAGTTAGCAAACATGACAGGATTTTCGGAAAGATGTGGGCCTGTTCGTGCCTCCTCCACTGTAGTTGCTGCCACTGGATCAGACCTGCATGCTGATCAACCTACAGAAAAGCAATAAAAAAAGAATACGCCACTGATGAAGAGAGCGAATTCCAGAACCGTGAAATATGCTCAGAATTCGTTGCGGCAAACAAAATTGAGCAAATTACTGAATCGGCGAGAGGGCAGTGGAGGAGAAAATTACTTACAGGTGAACAGGATCTCATGGCAATGGATCTCGACGCCCGCTGCCGCATCACCATCATTCAGTATATTACTGCCATGTGCTGCAAAGAGAGCTTTGGCTCAGTGGTTGGGCATGCGGTTGTGCAGCCTAACGACCCAAGTTCAATTCCTAGAATTGACAGGTGATGCACAGGGGTTTTCCCCCATTTATTGAGGATCAAATTTGGTGTGTGGTGGAACCACTCATCAAAAAATATCTTAATACTCATTTTAAAAAAAAAATCTGTGGACCATGTTTATCTTGGTACTCATACTAAAATGGCCATATGCATGAGGCCGGGGAAGTGAAATTCTTCCCCATTTAAAGGGGAGGACGTACGAGGGGGCGATCCGATCTTTCGCCGCCCGCCTCCCCTCATCCCTCTTCCGTCCCTCGCCGCCGCTGGAGACGGGCGCCGGCGAAGGTGGCGGCGGGGATCTCGGCGCCCGGATCGATCCCGTCCGCCTGCGGGCCGGAGTATCGAATTGGTGCCCTGCGGATCCTTGGGCGGCGGCCCTATCGGCGAGGCGTCGTCGTCCGGGGGCTGGCGACGTCTGCAGGCGACGCTGGCCAACGTACTCGGCCGAGCGGGTGGCGGATCGCTGGTGGAGTTCGGTCATGGCGCGGTTCTCCGTTGCGTCAGATCTGGAGGTTCCCTTTCTCATGTTGTCTCTGTCGTCATCCCGGTGGTTTGCGGCTGCTGGCTCCGGTGGTGGTGAGCCCAGGTGGTGTACTGTGGGTCCGGGGGAAACCTTGCCTAGTCTGGCCGGCCCGGCGGCGGCGACGCCCATGGGCGCCGCTTTCCTTCATGAAGGCACAGCTGAGGGCCCAATCTACCCACCCCAGTCCCCGGCCGGGTGAAAACCTTCAATCCTTTTCGGATCTGGCGGCAGCAACGTTTTTTTGCGTCAGGAGCAGCGGGGTCTCGCTGCTGGGCGTGTGTCGATGGACGAGCGCAGGATGGTGGCATTGTCTGGTGTCGTGGTGACGTCGACGGCAGCTAGACCGGGCAAGGTTGATGCGTCAGTACGGCTCTGAAGATGGAGTGGTGGCAGTTGGCGGTGGCGGCCTCTGAGAGCGCGCCGGACCGGTGTGTGCCCCATACCCAGCAAGTGGCTTGGTTGGGGCATCAGGTCTTAGATGTTAGGCCTGGCTGCGAGATCTGTTTGGTATTAGGCCCGGACTATCAGCATCCCTTCATCAAATGAATAGGAGTAGCGACAGATGTTGCCTAAATGGTGGCTTCAGACTTACTGTTGTATTCCTTTGTAAGGTCTTTTGAGAATAGTTAATAAAGTAGTTGCATGCATCGCCCAGATACAGAGGCCGGGGGTCTTCCTCCTTTTCTAAAAAAAATGTGCTGGTTGTGGCAGAAACCTCACACCTTTTTTTTTGCAACTGACTGACTCTGGATCCTATCAATCTATCCCGTGGCATTGGCAAGAAGATCTCGGCCACAATAGCGACACAGTCTTCCAGATAAAAGAAAAAGAATGCATGGGGACTCAACCTTCACATGCACAAGAGTTCTAATCGCCTGGAATACACAACCGTCAGGCTTAACTCACACCATGAAAACTACTGATGAACCACACATAATCATCATGATGACAAAAAAAACTACAGATTTCTCCTTCTGACCTTTGGTTGTTTGTTTCCTTTCGCTCTCCACGTTGCGGCCATCAATTCCATACTTCCACCTTATTCCTCTCCTGCTTGCTGAGAAGTTGACCACCGCTCTGCATAAGACAAAGAATTGTTACCCTGTTACCCTTCTGAATGAATAGTCCAGAACTGGCAGAGTTTTGTGGCAAACTCGGCTCAGCAACAATGCAATTAACTTATGGCAATCCTTGTGCACAAAAAAGAAAGGATCAAACTTGGGATAACTAGCTATAAACACGTATAGAAAGATTTAATGTTTGATCTGAATGACAGTCTAAAATGTACTTATCAGAGAACTCATAAAAGCCAATATATAGAGCATGCAAATGACATACTCACCAAACACAAGTGAAATATCTATGCACCTATAAATTACGAGATAATAACAAATATTGCAGAATCATGCGCAAATAGAACCATATAGGGAACTAAGAAAAATGGAGGAATTTCCGTACCACCATTCACTATAACTGCTGGGATGTGAGAAATCTTCAGGGCGTCCTCTCCTTGGAGCTTCTGAACAAGATTTGGGCGTCCCCAAATCTAGAGTTCCTTCAAGGCAGTAAGTTTATGTATGCTTTGAGGCAAAGATGTCAGGTTGGGGCAAAGATGTCAGTAACTAAGGGCAACGAATATTTACTTTAGGGAGTTTCATACCTCTCATTCTTCTGGTTCATAATGTAACGTGACTTTTTGGATGTGAGAAACAAGGCCAGCATCTTCCCCTTGGCACCTCTCGATCAGAATAGGACAGCCCCAAATGTAGAGTTCCTTCACGACGGTAATGTTTTGTACGCTTTGAGGTAAAGATGTCAGGTTGGGGCAATCGTTGATGTTAAGTTCTTGTAGGGAAGTGAGTTGTCCAAGCCATTCAGGTAACACATCTAGGCCTTCGCACTCCTCTATCCAAAGTTCTTTTAGAGCAGCAAGGTCCTTCATCCTCTCCGGCTAAGATGTCAGCTTGGGGCAATTGATGATGTGAAGTTTTTGCAGGGTAATGAGGTTCCCTAGGCTTTCTGGCAACACAGCTAGTCCTTGGCACTTCTTTATATACAGATCTGTTAAAGAAGTAAGGCCCTTCATGCTTTCAGGCAAAGTTGTCAGGTTGGGACAATTGATGATGGAAATATCTTGCAGGGTAATGAGCTGCCCTAGGCTTTCTGGCAGCACAGCTAGTTCTTGGCACTTCTTTATATACAGATCTGTTAAAGAAGTAAGGCCCTTCATGCTTTCAGACAAAGTTGTCAGGTTGGGACAATTGATGATGGAAATATCTTGCAGGGTAATGAGCTGCCCAAGGCATTCTGGCAACGTAGCTAGGCCTCGGCACTCCTTTATACAAAGCATTGTTATAGAAGAAAGGTCCTTCATGCTTTCTGGCAAAGATGTCAAGTTGGGACAATTGATGATGCGAAGTTTTTGCAGGGAAATGACCTGTCCTAGGCATTCTGGCAACATAACTAGGCATTGGCAGTCCTTTATATAAAGCTCTGTTAGAGAAGAAAGGTCCTTCATGCTTTCAGGCAAAGATGTCAGGTTGGGGAAATCAATGATTTCAATAATTTGTAGGGCAGTGAGCTGCCCTATCCATTCCGGCAATATGTCCCAGCCTTTGCACCCCTGCAACACTAGCACTTTCAGAGCAGTAAGGTTCTTGATGCTTTCAGGGAGAGATGTTATCTTCGGACAATCCCTGATGATTACACGTTGCAGGGAAATAAGGGACCCCAACCATTTCGGTAGTGACTCCAATTCCTTCAACGACTGCAAAGTCAGGCTTTTCAGAGAGGTGAAGCATCTAATGACCTCTGGCAATGCCCTCAAGCCGTTGCAGGATTTGACTTGAAATAATTCAAGGCTGGGGAAGTGATGAAGTCAATCCCAATTGTCTGGAGAAAAACTGCAATTATTTATTACCATATCAAAAGGAAGAGCAGAAGATGAAAGCTTCCCAAATCCTCTTCTGGAATAATCTCATCAATGTTTTCCAAGTACAAGATCATACTTCTTGGCGGATATGGTAGAAACTTCAATTTTGGCAGTTGAATACAGACAAATGGTGCAAATTCGGAATTAAGAACTCTTCATTTTCTTCACCTGACCTTGTTGTCCACAATTCAGCCAAGTTCTCCATCAACCACAACTGTATGGATCTTAATTTTATACACTTTCTGCCCCGCCCAAAGAATTCCTTGCCTATTTTCCTGACATTGGGAATGTTTTCCATCGATATGCCTCTTAAATTTGGCAGCTGCCCAAATGAAGGAAGAGTATCACATGTTCCTAAATCACAAAGGCCGAGGTAGGTGAGAGAAGGGAGGTAGGAAGAGATGTCTGACATCCATTTAGGGAAATCCTTGCTCATATATCCGCCTAGACAAAAAGAATCAAGAGTCTGGGGAGGTACGAGATTCTCCAATATAGATTTACCCTCGCCTCCCTGGTTTCCCCAGCGAAGAGTTAGTTGCCTCAGATCTGATTTATCACGCAACTTTGCTATCTCCGCGTCTTCTGGATTCCTAACATTCTGAAGCTGTGAAACATGCATCTGATAACAAGTCAACTGTGCAAGTTTCACTATACTGCTGCATCCTTTATTTTCTATCTCTTGTACACCATGCTCTATTATTCCTGGAAAATTAAGATGCTTTTGAATTTTGCGAAAGCTGGCAATCACTTTTGGAGTTCCTTCCGTGGCCCCAAATCGAGTGAGACTTGTCATTTCAGTAATGCTATCCGGCAAGGCATTGAGAGATACTGTAGAAGAGATGTCCAACGATTGAAGCTTAAGGTCACCGAACGAGGATGGGAGCTTATCAAGCCTCATACAATAAGACAAATTGAGACACCTCAGCTTAGACAACTTGCACAATGACTCGGGCAGTACTTGCAGCTTGCAACAACTTGTTAGGTTCAAAGAGTCAAGCTCAAAAAGGTTACCAAAATACTCAGGAAGTTCCCTGAGCTCATGGCAGTCTGAAAGATCTAAGGATTTCAAATGAAAAAGTTGGCAAAATGATTCTGGCAGCAATGAAACCTTGTAGCAATCAGAAAGGCTCAAGAACCCAAGTCTTTGAAGGTTGCCAAAATCTTTTGGCAGGTTTTCTAGCTCGTGGCAATTTGATAAGTTCATATGCTCTAAAGACTCAAGTTTAAGATGGTCAGGTAGTTTGGTTATCTTGGAACAACCTGACAAATTTAGGAATATGAGTTTCAAAAGGGCACCAAATTTGTCAGGGAGTTTCGAATGGCACGACACTCTGAAACATCTATGTGTTGTAAACATGTCAGCTGGCAGATGGATTCAGGCAACTCTTGGAGCATGAAACACCCTGATAAGTTTAGGAATATGAGTTGTAGAAGGCTACCAAATTTATCATCGAGGTTTTGAATGACACAACACTCTGAGATATCTAGCTATTCTAAAGATGCCAGCTCACAGATGGATTTAGGCAGCACTTGGAGGATGGAACACCCAGACAAGTTGAGGAAAGAGAGTTTAGAGAGCTTACCCAATGAGGTAGGTAGCTTATCAAGGCTTCTATTACCGGATAGGTCCAGATAACGAAGTCTGTGGAGGCTACAGATATTGTCAGGCAAGGTTTCGAGTGAGCAATTGGACATAATCAGAGTTTCCATATTCTGAAGTGTATACAGAGACTTAGGAAGTAAAGGAACTGGCAATCCCGTGGAATCAAGGTACCTAAGTAGCTTCAGGTTTTTGATGGAACGTGGCAGCATAATGTTGCTTGACGTAGATTGGCCTTCAGTGAGTTGTCGTGCTGTACATGCTAGGTCCAAGACACGTATGTACTTGGATCGAGAAAATGCCTTTGGGGGGAGTTGCCACTTCTGCAAATCTCTAATATGGAGTGATCTAAGCTTTTTTGGCAGACAATCGAAAACATTGGATTGATTCTCGTATTGTATCAACTCTGCATGCCGGCAATGAATAGCTCTTTTCCAACTCCTTGCTCCATTTGCTTTAGGATCCAGAACAAGGAATTCATCGTCAATAATTTTTGAGGCAAGATCATGTACCAGATTATGCATGGTAAGCTTCCGAGAAACATTGGCATGCACTGGACCTTGATTAACCTGCAAAAGTAACTAGTATCAAAACATGTGGTAGAATAAAGGCAAAAGTCATTGGGCAGATTAGGCACGCATAATACCAAGTGATTAATCTTTATGCAACTATCATTTAAATCTTAATATGCAATCATATGTTCATACAAATATAGTACCTACAGTCATGTGAAGTACGTGAATGTTTTGGACATTGACGCGGTTTTTGAGATAGTGCTTTGACTGTTTTTCTTTGTAAACATGTTCTCATATGAAAATTATACATTTGGAACAATGCTTTTCATGACAAATCTAGTGAGATAAATATATCAGTTTCATATTTCAGACCTAAAAATGCTTGAACTATGTAAACAAAACATGAATACATAAAAGAACTTAGATTTTGGATTGGAGGTAGTACTAACAATTATGTAAATAAAACATAAATGCATGAGGATTTTTATTTCCATAGTAGTATATTTGTTAAGATTTTTAGACAATGATACCATCTATATCCCTACGTTATTAATAGAAATGCGTAGAATATTGGCATATTAATCACCTTGACTGCTATGAACATGTTGAACTTTAAACTGATTGTAATTAGGTTTAAGCATATGCTCACAACTCATATTGATTAAACCATGTCTTAACACCACTAAATGACACAACTAATTCCACATTTCTGTGTATGTGGCTTCATATACTCCCTCCATTTTTATATATAAGGCCACAAACTCAGATTACAGGCACCGAGGTAAAATTTAATGTCTTGGTTTATGAACCAACTTTTCTTTTCGTTTACTGGGATCATTAATACGCCGCATGCATGCAAGGAAGAAATAGGAAACAGAGTGAAGTATCATTATGACTGCATGCATGCAAGTAATAAACAGATTGCTAGTACGAGGAAATATCATTAACTTTTGCCTCAATTACTGTTGGTGGCCTTGTATAGATGCAAAATGTATTTTTCATAGTGGCCTTGTATAAAAAATGGAGGGAGTATCAAATATGATCCCTGAAGCACTGCCTCTGCTTCAGTTTTTGAGATAATGCTTTATCTATATTTCTGTGTAAAATATATAGCAAAATTAAATGTGCTTAAAACAGTCATAGCTAAAGGGTAAAAAGATGAACAAACTCTTTTGTTAGATCATACTATATTTTTTTTTATCTTTAGTTTTCAGGATGGAGAGTAAACGGTTTTTGGTTCAAATTCTAACATGACCAAGTGTTGAAACTGAATACCCCCATACTTTTTTTCCTTAAGAAAGTGTACAGTGAACTCTTGCAAGAAAATAAGGGGTCCCTAAATATTTAGTATATGATTGGATTTCATATCAAATTCAAAAAATCATATAACTAGTTAATAGATAAGGCATCAATGACCGAATAGAAATGATCGAAGCAGTGTTAGATAACTAACCATAGGATGTCCTGAAATCTGAAGAAAGGACATCCCAAGAAGGTAGTTGATGCATCTTTCACCATCATGTTCTGAATAAATGTATCCAAGAGCATACCATTGCTGGATCAGACAGTTGGTGTCTATAAGGAAGCCCTGGAAATGCCGCCAAATATGCAAAACAAATTTTGAACTCCCGCTTCATGTAGTAATAGCTCAACTTGAGGGAATCTAATGTGCCATTTTGACATGCCACTACTAGAAAAAGGGCCATTCGAACCGGTTCTAGAGAGCCTTTACTCCCGGTTCTGGAATCGGGACTAAAGGGTCATCACTAAAGGCCCCCCCTTTAGTCCCGGTTCTTATACGAACCGGGACTAAAGGCCCTCCACGTGGCCGCTATCTGGAGCTCCACCTTTAGTCCCGGTTGGTAACACAAACCAGGACTAAAGGTATTTTTTGAAAAAAAAAATTGAAGTTTTTTCTCCTCTACTCTCTAATCACCCCTCATCACAGCTCAATTTAACCTCTACTCTCTAATCACCCGGCCGGTCACCCATGCTCTCACTGCTCCAGCCTGAGCACACTTAACTTCCGGGTTCTATTCCCCCTCGTTTCCAAGTCTACACTTATTGTTTTCCTGACAATATTAAGATGTCAATCCTATTAACCCTCAGGAGTTTAGCTTGAGCATGAAGTCACACGTTTCACTGTTTGAGTTTGAAACTATTATTCTAAAAAACAATAATTATTTAGTAACACTAATATTTCTTGAATAAGTAGTTTGACCATAGTTTGACCACAGTTTCACCAGATTTGACCAAAATTCAAAGTACCGAAATAATTATTTAGTAACAATAATATTATTGAATAATTATTTATTACCACTAATACTTCTTCAATAAGTAGTTTGACCAGATTTAACCAAAATTTAAAAAAACTGAAATTTGAGCATATCTTTTTTTCCTTTCAGAATTTGAGGATTCTAAAAATTGCAAACAGGCCTACGACAGTCAAAATTGGATGCACATTTTCGTGCTGATTTTTTTGATATATTATGCGTTTTTTTTCAACATCGTATGCAAAAGATATGGCCGTTTTACTTTTTCATAACACTTTTGCAAAACATGTCCAAATTTAAGTTTTTAAATTTTCCTAACTAATAGATGTACTAACATAACTACATCTCGAAGGATTTTAATTT
>NC_057802.1:572591904-572595756 GCF_018294505.1 Triticum aestivum
AGGGTGCGATGCCCTTTAGTCCCGGTTCGTGTCTCAAACCGGGACTAAAGGGCTCATTTGAACCGGGACTAATGCCTTTAGCCGCACGAACCGGGACTAATGGGCTTATCTGGCCCGAACGAAAGCCCTGTTCTCTACTAGTGTGCGCCTCTGAAACCCACATCAACCATCTTCACTTTTATATCTTCCCATGCCTTGATGGACCTATTCTCAGACATTACTTGCCCAAAAGCATTTGCCACTAGAGGTATACCTCCACATTTACTTGCAATTTCATCTCCGATTTGTTCCAAGTGAGTCTGGTCATCATCAGGCCTAAATGCTCTTATCTTTATTAATTCCCAGCAATCATTGTTTGGCAGACAACCCAAATTGATTTGGTCAGACTCGTGCACCGGGAGAATTACCCTCTGATGTGCAAGAATACCAGTCTTCATTTGTTCCACTACGAGTTGGTTACGCGTAGTAACTATAATCCTGCTACTGCTGGAGCCATGTTGTAACACCCGCTTCAGCTATTCCAGGTTATCCCTCCCTTCTTCCCAGAAATCATCCAAAACAATCAGGTACCTTTTATCAGCAAGTTTGTCTTGAAGACAATCCTGTAGAAACTGCAAAGTAACATTGTCAAGGTTGATTTTGGCATCTACGCTTTTGATGATGGCCCTCATAATTTTGAGTAAATCAAACTTTTCAGATACATGAACCCAAGCTCTGATGTTGAAGATGTCGACCCTCTTGTCTGCATAAACTGATTGAGCCAATGTGGTCTTTCCTATACCACCAAGCCCCACAACTGGAATGATGGAGGTATGCACATTAGCTTCACTTCTCAATATCAGGCCTATTAATTTTTCCTTTTCTGCACTCCTCCCTTGCATTCCAGTTGACGTGCCTCTGTCGCTGCTGGCTGCAAAAGTCTCATTTTTTCTGCTCCTTTCTACCTGCTCTTGAGGAACCAGATTGAACACCCTGCCCTCATTTTCTATTTCTTCTATTCTCTTCCTCACATCCACCAAATTGTGGGGTCTGGTTATCCACCGGTAGGCTGGATTGTCCCGGGAAAAGAATGCCTTGAGCTGTAAATAAAAATCCCATTAGTTAAAAGTGAAGGTAAAACAGGGATATACAGGTTGTAATTAGTTTACAACTGAAGAAAAAGAAGTGCAACAGCAGCAGCCAAAGCCTCAAACAGAATACACTGAGGAAGAGTCCAACGCAAAGGAGAAGTGCGGCGACGCTACCACAGAAATAGATCATCAAGTAACATAGTACAGTATTTCGAAAAGGAAGTTACATAGTACCGTACCTAACAAGCTTAATCATTAGGTGGGGGAAACTCTCCCCCCTGGTGATTTTTTTTTAAAAAAGCAAGCTTAATCAAGTACTCCAACCATGAGTTGTACAAACAAGCAACAATTCTACAAAAATATTTAGACACATAAGGATGACTACCCCAAAGAGAAATCGAAGGGGAATCGCAGGGCTCCAGCTGTGAGTTTTGGACGCCAGAAATCGGTCTTGTCCAAAAAGACAAGACTAATTATTGAATAAAGATTTTTCCTTGGATCACAGGATAGGGGTAAGACAGTGGCCGTACCTTTGCTTCGTTATTCTTAGTATCCAAGTCGTCCAGCAGGTCCTCAACGTCGTAGGCAACGGATTTTAACTTCAGGAGCCACCGCCCAACTTGTTCTCCAGCAATTCCTCCTTGGCTCACCTTATTATCAGCATCATGCATCACCGCCTCCAGATTTTTTATCAGCATCATGCATCATCTGGAGGCGGTGATTTTTTATTTAGAAAACGGGGGTCTTCCTCCTTTTCTAAATAAAAAATCACCGCCTCCAGATCTTTCATTTTTTCCACCATGTTTTCCACCTCTCCTTTAAACTTCCACTGCAGAGCAATCTCATCCCCCGCAATTTTGATTAGCCTGCTAGTGACTTGCTTCACCACGGCACTCGCAATCATCTCCCCAACACCCACCATGGCTTCAAGTTCTTGCTCTCGATCTCCCACACAAGAGTATGCTGTGCTTGTGAAAGCGCAGCTAGGTAAGGGGCGCTCTGCTTTTGGACTCTACAATATAAAGTATCAAGTACATGCATCTTTGGTTAGGAAGACGAGCCTTGCATCGTTTTTCCTAAACTAATGATGCAATTGGGGTGTGGGTTGCGCGGTTAAGTCATCACCGGGGGTAAGTAAGACAATCATTAAGAAATAACATACAGCTGTTTGAGCCAATAATCCAACCAGATGTGGACGATACCCTGTAACCAAGTGCATTGTATTTTAGTATTACTACTACTATATATGGTTGGATTCAACTACTATGTCTCGTCTGGCAGTGGCACGCCAGCCATTAAACATACTTTGTACTTTGTACACACTGCACCCACCATCCAGTTTTAATTAAAGCCTTACTACAGCTTACATTTTGTCTTGTGGTGCTCTTCTTTCCTACCATAAACTACCGAAAAAGGCTTTCGCCCCGCTTTATATATAAAGCAAAGATCCACAACAACCTGATACAAACGCACGCCAACACACCACACGCACACACCCAAGACAAGATACATAGACGCTGATCGCAGCAACACCACCCCTAGCCCTACAAGAGCAATCGCGAAGTGATGAAGCCACATATGGCGAACCATGGACTCCAAGGCGGCGCCTTCAGGAAGGATATGACACCGGAGCGCCACCGCCGCCTGATCCGAGAATAAGAGTTTCCCCTGGAGCCGCACGATGGGCAGTGAGAGCCGCAACGACGCCTTCAAGAAGGGAACGAGATTCGCCGTCGCCGGTCCTTCCGAAGATAAAGCAGGTTTTCACCCCGGCCAACACTCACCGCCACCGAACGCCACACCCCAGCAACCACGCCGCCCACACGGCCATGGCCTCCGGGCAGCACCAAGCCACGGGCTCTGCCCAAGAGCACCGCGCTACCACCACCAAGGCCGCCGCCTTGGCATCCAAGACCTTGACACCACCTCACCCGAGATCCACCGCTACCCCAACCAAAGAGACGAGCCGAAAGGTCCCGCCTTTCACACCCCTGGGCAGCCCCAAACGCCAAGACCCAATAGGCCGGCCAAAATTGACCTCCATCGACCCGTCCTGCTGCACCGGGCGCGAGACGAGCTCAGTCCAGCGGCACCGTGCACGAGACGAGCTCGGTCCTGCTACACCATGCGCGAGACAAGATCGGTCCTGCCGCACCGGTCGCGAGACGAGCGATGGACCGCAGCCGGGAGAAGGACAACCCTTCGACGAAAGTAGCGGCCGGACGACGAGGAGAGGAGTCGAAGGTTGACACAGGCCGCCTGCGAGCGGGCAGACGCGGGAACAAGCCAACCGCCGCCGCAACCAACATGTCACCTCGCGAGCCGCCCACTAACAAGCCGACGCCGGAGAAGACCAGCCGCCGCCTTGGAACGGCCCGGACCACCGCCGTGAGCCACCACAACGCCGTGGCAGCCCACATCCACACCAGGACCCCAAAGGCCAGCACCGAGCCGCCCGCCGGCAGCCATCGGCCAGATCCGAGCCGATCTGGCCGGCAACCACCGCCGCCAGCAGCAGCTAGCGTGCCGCCGTGGTCCACGGTCATGGCCACGTCCCCACCAAGTCGCAGCCCGCCACCGCGCCGCCCGACGCCCACATGCCCGCCAGACCAGAATGGTGCTGGACCGGGCCGCCGCCCCAAGCACGCACCACCGCCCCGGACACCAGCCGAGGCCACACCGCTGCCACGGACGACCACCGCCACACCCCACGGCGCCGCCCACAGCCCGCGTCGCGACGCGGCTAGATCTGGCGGAGCTGCGTAGCACCCGCACCATCCGC